>NC_133327.1:125941257-125973757 GCF_042186555.1 Aquarana catesbeiana
TGTGTTTCCCGGCAGCGAAACGTTTGTTGTTTTTTCTCAGACCTGAAGCTAGGAGCGGATGGTCCCCCCCCGAGGGCTGGATGCCAAAGCCGGGGAGGGTGGCGGGTCCAGCCATGGCCCTGTCCTCCTCAGGGGGTCCCCCCAATGTCCGGGGGAGAGAGTCTTCCCCGGCAAGGAGCCTCCCGGGTACAGAGGGGTAGCCCGGAACTCCTGTGAGCACATACCTCATGCTTTTTCCTTCCACCCAGTCAGGTACGGAGGTGATGAAGGAACTGGAGCTCAGGCTGGTGTCTAGGCCACAGAGGGGGTAGAGGACACCAGCCAGGTCAGTACCTTGGTGCCTTGTAGGGCTGGTGGAGGTCCTAGACTTCATAGGGAATGCTGAAGCTCCTGTGTATGGAGCAGGCATCCCAGGGTGGAGTAAGATGGCGGCGTTTCCGGTCCCGGGCGCTGTAACTTCCGACTTCCGGTCTATGCCAAAATAGCGGATTCGGACACTAGAGGCCAAAATCCTCCCTCAGACAGCGGCTCTCCAACAAAATGGCGCCGATCATCGGTGTATAGATGTGGAATGAGTACAGCGCTGCACCAAAGATGTTATAGAAATGGTTACACAGTAAGCAGCTAACACGCCTCTTAGACACAGGTTGAAATAACTAAATAGAAAGTATATAGTGTAGCGCTATGTGTGTAAATAATATAAGATCTAAAAAGCAGTGAACTAAACTCTAGCCATCCCTTAAGGGCTAGAAAATAAACTGAATACTTCAAAATTACTTATAAAATAAGTGTATAAAATCGAAAATACACTGAGTGCTTCAAAATTACATTTAGGATATAGTGATTGTAATAAAACAGTGTAGTGAACATAAACAGATCTTAAATAAGTGACAAATCAACCAAAAAAGTCCATGGACGTTGACAGCTGTATTCCTAATGGGAATAGAAAACCACCACCAAGAGTCTCTGAGGGTTGAATAATGAGGAATAAAGCTCCCAAGCTTCCTATAACGTAAAACAAAATGGAAAGCTTCTGATAGATAGAACAACCGATGAATGGGACGTCTAGATAGGTGGCGGGACCATCACCGGAGCATCAGGGGAGGCTTACCGGAAACAGGTGACTTGAGAAGACCTACGTCTTACAAGTCTAAGCAAGCTTATTTAACCACCAGGACTGGCAAGATGGATCATCAGGTATCCTCAGCTTCAAATGGGGGGAGGGATCTCGTCACAGCTTCAAACGTCCCCAAACGTTCCAACAGGCCAACCGGATGTTTTTAAATACCATGAGAGAAATAAAGCTCACATGGCATGATATCGTTTCAAAAAAACATCAATTTATTAAAATAATAAGAGACACTCACATGATAGGAGATCGTAACACAGCTCAAATTAGATCAGTCGCGGTAATCGTGAGGGGTCCACGTGATCATCGGTGTATAGGAGAAGACACTCAGCGCTCCAGGGAAAAGCAGGAGGCCTCACGATACTCCTCTCTTGAGGTCGGAAAACCTCAGCAAGTAGCATGTATGGATGGAGAGGAGGTAACATCTGCAACCTTAGCCCAGGAAGGTTGTGGTGAAGTAAGAAGGGGTCTTACCTACACCATAGGGGGGGGGGGGGGGGGGAGTGAGAGAGAGACACAGACAGAAAGTCTCAGGAAACTGGTTAAAGTTTGGACTTTGTCTTTTTTGTCTCCCTAGATCCTGGCGGCTCTGCTCAAGGGGCTCACAAGATGAAGGGCAAAAATCCCCCCCCTCCCAGGTCAAAAAGATGTGGGAATTGTAATGATAAGCTCCCACAGGACCATGGGAAACCTTTTTGCTATAGGTGCATACAAAAACTGTCTAGTAAGGAAACCTCACAGGTTATATGAGGGGTTTCCTTGCGGTACAGTCAGAGATGCTTTCTACCCTCCAGTCTATTAAGACTGCTATAGCACCTAAAGCGGAGGATAGAGAAATCCTGTCCTCTAGAGAAGGCACTTCCTGTCAGGAAGGTTTTTCAGACAGGGGTCAGAAAACCTTGCAAGGACCCCCTTCCTCTGTCACTTTGGGAGTTGAGGAGTTTGAGGACCCAGAGGAGTCAGAGGAGGACTCATTAGAGGAAGGTGTAGACACAGACGCTGACAGCCAGGATAGTGACCGTCCTATAGCTAGTAGCCACCTCTTTCCTGTGGAAGACATGGGGCAGTTACTTAGGGCGATCTATGCCTCTGAGGATATCCCAGAACCTCCAGTTCAGGCGTCGGCCCGGGACAAGATGTACAGGGGTTTGGGAAAGCCTCAGTCCAGGGTGTTCCCAGTTCATCAGGCCCCAAAGGAGGTGATTTTGAGAGAGTGGAAAGACCCGGAAAGAAAGGTTCTTAGACTCAAAACTTGGAAGAGAAGGTTTCCTTTTGGGGAGGAAGAAGAGCAGAAATTCTTTAAAACCCCTAAATTAGACGCAGCTCTGTCGCAGGTTTCTAAAAAATCTGACTTGTCTTTTGAGGATTCAGGGAACCTAAAAGACCAAATGGACAGAAGGGCGGAGGCGCTTTTGCGCAGAGCATGGGATTCCAATGCGGCTGCCATGGCTCCTGCTTTGGCATCATCATGCGTGGCAAGAAACGTGGATGCATGGTTAGGCAGACTTTCTAACCATGTTTCTAAAGGCAGTGATTCCAAAGAAATCACAGACTCGTTAGAAATAATAAGGCTGTGGCATATTTGGCAGATGCGGCTGTGGAGTCTGTCAGGAACAGACTCCGCAAGAAGGGCAGTCTGGGTCAAATCATGGGAAGGGGACCATATGTCTAGATCAAGGCTATGTGGTTTGCCCTTTGAAGGTTAACAACTCTTTGGACCTGGCCTGGATCAGGTGCTGTCAAGGTCAGCAGAAAAGGGAAAAAAGGTCCCGGTCAAAGCTAAAGTAGCAAGGGGCAGGAAGTTTTTTCGTCCCTCCGTTAACCAGGGTCAATTCAAAGGAAAAAAGGATGCGAATAGGAGGTGGGGAAAGGGAAAGAGCGCACAAAAAGGTAGTCTGCTCTTTTCTGGACCTAAAGACGCCACCAAGCAGTCTAAGTGACGCCAGCATCAGGGTAGGGGGGAGATTATCCCACTTTGTCCCTCAGTGGAAGAGGATCTCTGAAAGCCCCTATATCTTGCAGATTGTAACAGAGGGATATCGTTTGGAGCTTCTCTCCCCTCCCCCTCAAAACTTTTTTCTGACCCGTCTCCCCAAGGAAACTTCAAAAGCTGCAGAGCTGTAGGACAGCTTGCAGGGATTGGTGTTCCAGGAGGTGATCATCCCCGTTCCACCGGAAGAGCTTTACCAAGGGTTTTACTCCCATGTATTTGTCGTTCAAAAACCGTCAGGGAAATTTCACCTGATATTAAATCTCAGGAAGTTGAACAGGTTTTTGCGACAAAAGAGCTTCCGGATGGAGAGTATATACACGGTGCGCAGGCATCTATTAAGGGGTGCGTTCTTAGCCACGATAGATCTAAGGGATGCTTACCTTCATATCCCGATCACCAGGGAACACCAGTCCCTGCTGAGATTCGCAGTCCTTACGAGCGAAGGGATTCAGCATTGGCAATCCCGAGCTCTTCCCTTTGGATTAGCTGCAAGCCCAAGGATCTTCACAAAGGTCCTGGCGGAGGTTGTAGCTTACCTACACCTACAGGGGGTGTCCCTTATACCCTACCTAGATGACCTTTTGTTATACGGGCAATCCCTAGAGCAGGTGGAGATAGACGTAGACAGAGTGATTTTCACTCTGGAGTCCTTGGGCTGGATAGTAAACAGAGAGAAATCTTCTCTGGCACCGTCCCAAATAAGTGTTCCTGGGATATCTGGTGGATACAGAGGTTCAGAAACTGTTTCTTCCAGAAGAAAAACGATTAAAGGTGGTTACAGCAGTATCCTCTTTAAAAGAAACCAGGGAGTGCTCTCGCAGGCATATCATGAGGGTCGTAGGTCTAATGACCTCATGTATTCCAGCGGTTCCTTGGGCTCAGCTCCACTCCAGGGAGCTGCAGTTCTTCCTTTTGTCCTCCTGGGACAAAAGGAGAGAGTCATTGGATGCAAGGGTGTCTATTCCAACAAGAGTAAGGACCTCCCCAGATTGGTGGCTGGATCAGGACAAGCTCAGGGTGGGCCTACCCTGGGACCAGTGGAATCCCACAAGAATCACTACCGATGCAAGCACTTGGGGTGCTCACCTGGGGGACATCCAGGCACAGGGGGCCTGGACGCCTTCTCAGGCAGGGGCATCCTCCAACCACAGAGAACTCTTGGCAGTGGGCCAAGCTTTAGTATCTTTTGGAGACAGGATTCAGGGCTTAGAGATCCAAGTCCTGTCAGACAATGTGACAACGGTCTCTTACCTGAATCGTCAGGGGGGCACCAGATCCAGGAAACTACTGAGTCTAGTCCTGAACATCTTAAACTGGGCCGAAGAGAATCTTCAGTCCATATCGGCGGTTCACATAAGAGGAACCGCCAATGTGGTGGCAGACTTCTTAAGCCGGCAACCCATCCTTCAAGAGGAATGGGAGTTAAATCAGGAGGTATTTCTCCAGATAAGTCAGATGTTCGGGACTCCCGATATAGATATTTTTGCCCACAGAGGGAACAAAAAAGTGGATCGTTTTTTCTCTTTCAACAGAGAAGGGGGATCCCAGAGAGTGGACGCTCTGTCTCAGGACTGGGACTTCCATCTAGCATACGCTTTTCCCCCACTAGTCTTAATACCACGGGTCTTACAAAAATTGGCCCGCTCAGATTGCGGACTGATCCTTATAGCCCCATGGTGGCCAAAAAGGACCTGGTTTGCCACTCTGAAAAAGTGGTCAATTTCTCCTCCGCTCCGTCTTCCAATCAGACGAGATCTTCTCCTACAGGGGCCAGTCCTCCACCCCGACCCGGGATTCCTCAAACTGACGGCATGGTTCTTGAGGAGGAGATCCTTAGGGGTAAGGGGTGCTCTGATAGGGTAATTGAGACCCTCTTGGGCAGCAGGAAGCTGGTCACCAGGAGGATCTACTCCAAGGTGTGGAATTGCTTCTCACAGTGGTGCCATAAGGAGGTGCCTTACCCTTCAGTACCAGTGGTACTGGAATTTTTGCAAACAGGGGTGGATCAGGAGATTTCCCCGAACACCTTGAGAGTACAGATAGCAGCGTTATCTGTATTTTTGGATCAGAGGCTCGCACTAGAACCTCTAAAAAAGAGATTTCTTCTGGCAAGGGAGAGGGTAACCCCTGTCAGAATGAATGTACCGTATTTATCAGCGTATAACACGCACAGGCGTATAACACGCGCATTCATTTTAAGAGGGAAGTTTAAGGAAAAAAAAACCTACATTTTAAATAAGAACCTTTAAAGCAAAATAAGAGTCAGTGCCCATCTGCAGCCTGATCAATGCCCATCTGCAGCCTCACCATTGCCATCAATGCAGCAGCCTCACCATTGCCATCAATGCAGCAGCCTCACCATTGCCATCAATGCAGCAGCCTCACCATTGCCATCAATGCAGCAGCCTCACCATTGCCATCAATGCAGCAGCCTCACCATTGCCATCAATGCAGCAGCCTCACCATTGCCATCAATGCAGCAGCCTCACCATTGCCATCAATGCAGCAGCCTCACCATTGCCATCAATGCAGCAGCCTCACCATTGCCATCAATGCAGCAGCCTCACCATTGCCATCAATGCAGCAGCCTCACCATTGCCATCAATGCAGCAGCCTCACCATTGCCATCAATGCAGCAGCCTCATCGAACAGAACGGTGGTCCAATGGCGGCCCAGGAGACGGGGCTTCCTATTACAGAGGCCGCCAAGTAAACAGGAGATTCTCACTGGATGTAATCTGACGGCGCTCATCCTGCCCCGCTCCCTGTCCCCTCCGAGGCAGCTAAAATTGAAGTATTGGCGTATAACATGCACACGCTATTTGCACCCGATTTTTATGGTGAAAAAGTGAGTGTTATACGCCAATAAATACAGTATTTCCTCCATGGAATTTATCTCTGGTTTTGGAGGCGCTGACGAAAGCGCCCTTCGAACCAGTGCAAGAGATTTCAGTTAAGTTTTTGACTCTTAAGTTGGCGTTTCTGTTGGCCATAACCACGGCCAGAAGGGTGAGCGACCTACAGGCCCTGTCAGTTAAGGAGCCTTTTCTGTTGATTCTGGAGGATAGAGTGGTTCTTAGACAGGACCCACTATATCTTCCCAAGGTCGCATCTAAGTTTAATAGATCTCAGGAGATCACTTTACCCTCCTTCTGTGATCATCCTAAAAATGAGGAGGAGAGGAAATTTAATTTATTAGATGTCAGGAAATGTTTATTGACATATCTAGATAGAGTAAAGGACTACAGAAAGTCGAATCGTCTTTTAGTTTTATTTAGCGGCCCTAGAAAGGGAGGGCAGGCGTCTAAATCTGTGGCTAGGTGGATTAGACAGACAATAACATTGGCCTATGAGCAGACCGGTTCCCCAGTACCAGGGAACCTTAAGGCCCACTCAACAAGATCCTTGGCGGCCTCTTGGGCAGAGAGAGCTGGGGCCTCGATAGAACAGGTCTGTCGCACAGCCACTTGGGCGAAGCAGGATACCTTTTTGAAACACTATAGAGTGGAACTGCTGTCGTCCCAGGATCTGACATTTGGAAGGAAGGTGCTACAAGCGGTGGTCCCGCCCTGAGGTAGGCCTTGAACTCCTTGTCCATCCTCTCAGGTTATGCCGTCCTGGAAGATGACTAGAGAAAATTGACAGTTACTTACTGATAACTGTTTTTCTAGGATATCTTCCAGGACGGCAGGCCTACTTCCCACCCATGTTTTAATATAAGTACTACGGGAACAGTTTCTCTCTGTCACCCGGATAACCTATTACTTTGGGAGAACTGAGGTGCAGGGGGAAGGGAGGGGCCTTTTAACCTTATATGTTGATTGTGTTTCCTGTCAGGTGGACCAGTCATCTCTCAGGTTATGCCGTCCTGGAAGATATCCTAGAAAAACAGTTATCGGTAAGTAACTGTCAATTTTTTTTTTCCCCCTGAAAGTGGAGTTACCCTTTAATGACCTTGCTTCCTACTGAGCAGTTACTGAGAAAGTTGCCGACCTGTCCAAATTCTTGTACCTTCTCCCTTCAGGGGGAGTTGGAAATTGGTACCTCAAGACTTCAGTTCTACTTAGCTTGTCACCTCATTGCCATAAAGGCAAGTTTAATGCTTGTGGCTTTAGTGACTCCTTTTGTTATGGTTTTGAATGCTTCTGAGCATTTAGACCTTTATCTGTACATTAAAATGTTTGGTAAAAGTACTTCAGAGAATGGTGACTTATGTTGAAAGTAGTAGGCTAATTCTGCTTCTTATTTCCACAGAAGTTGAACCTGAACACAAACCCCCATTGTCTCCAGACAGGAACAGCACAAGAATTCACTGTAAGTGTTATAAATTCTTAATGCTATATTGCTGGGAAAAAAAGTTACATAGTAGGTAAGGTTGAAAAAAGACACAAGTCAATCAAGTCCAACCTATGTGTGTGATTATATGTCAGTATTACATTGTATATCCCTGTATGTTGCGGTCATTCAGGTGCTTATCTAATAGTTTCTTGAAGCTATCGATGCTCCCCGCTGAGACCACCACCTGTGGAAGGGAATTCCACATCCTTGCCGCTCTTACAGTAAAGAACCCTCTACGTAGTTTAAGGTTAAACCTCTTTTCTTCTAATTTTATTGAGTGGCCACAAGACTTGTTAAACTCTCTTCTACGAAAAAGTTTTATTTCTATTGTGGGGTCACCAGTACGGTATTTGTATATTGAAATCGTGTCTCTTCTCCAGAGAGAATAAGTTCAGTGCTCGCAACCTTTCCTCATAACTAAGATCCTCCAGACCCTTTATTAGCTTTGTTGCCCTTCTTTGTACTCACTCCATTTCCAGTATATCCTTCCTAACCCTTGTACATTATCAGAACGATTTTCAGTTTGTTCCCAGAATTACTGTGGTCAATTAAAAAGTGCAGGCCTGGATAAACCTTCCCAAAATCTAAGAGCCAGCCTCCAAAAAAGTAGCGGCAATCAACAGCTTCAGTTTATTTTTCCTGCTTCGGTTAAGTAAATGTGTTCTTTTTAGGGCTTAAAAAAATTGCTAGGGTTGTCACAGGCAGTCGGGGTCTTTTTTCACAGGATATGCCGAATCCGGACATGCAGAATTGTTGTTGCTTATATTTCCTTAAAGTCCAATTTTTATGATGCTTGAGAGGAGGAGATAAATAGTTTTACATGGGGACAAATATTAGTCTATGGATAAAGGCTTTTAGCAATTTTATGTGACCAAAAGAACAGATTTTGCAGCCATGCAATAGTTAAAGTGTTACAAGCATTCCGGAAGCATGCTTGTAATCCAAAGCACTTGTATATCAAAGCGAATTTCCCCATAAGAAATAATGGAAACTGAAATGATTTGTTCCACAACCATTTATTCATAAGTCCTTCAGTTTATAGTCCATATAAAAAGATTATAGCAGTGTGATAGGTGGTGTAACCATAAAATGTCCATCCACAAAGGGGATTAGAAGCAAAATCCAGCAGAAGCTACAGAGTATAAAAGAGAAGAGAGGCGCCTCTAAGTGTAGCAGTATATGGTTACATTTAATGAAGGTACAACATTTAGCAACTTGCATGGTTGATGATTAAAGGACACATCTAAGTATGCAGGCATCCGGGGTAAAGTTGTCTGCAATTGTGACCGGAAAGACTACCCTGGAGTAGAGCGATCTGAAAGCGAGACTTGAATCGCTTATGGAGGGGATGACATCAATGTCGGTACGGAGGAGGGTTTATGTGGACATCTTTACCCCGGGTGCCTGCATACTTAGATGTGCCTGTTTTAATCATCAGGCTTGTAAGTTTCTAAATGTTGTACCTTCATTAAATGTAACCATATTGCTACACTTAGAGGCGCCTCTCTTTTCTCTTATACTCAGTTGTGATGTGGCGCTACTTGTATATCAAGACATCGCTTGTATATCAAGTCAACATTTATAAAACAAATTTTGCTTGTCTTGCAAAACGCTCTCAAACCAAGTTACTCTCAAACCAAGGTTTTACTGTATTTTATTAAATATAAACTGCTAAATACTTTTTCATATCAGCAGTATATAGCAGTCTTGTGACTTCTATCAGTTTCCAGCCAAGCACTGGCTAAAGCTTGTAGGTGGAGTTCTCTGACTTTCTTATGAGACTGCAAGACCCCTGACCCCCTGTCTGGACAGTGCTGATTGGCCCTGTGCTGATCACATGCATCCTCCCAAGAAAGAAAATAACCTCTCTAGCAATACACCCCAAACTGAGCATGTGCAGCCTGACTCCATAGACTCTCTGTTATCAGAAAATTATTAGCGGCCTTTATTACAGCCTTTTTACACAATGTGAAGGATTAACCCCTTAGGTTCCACAGTGAGTATAAAAAGCATGCATTACTAAATATACAGACCGATTTTACTGTAGTGGGTTTAGTAACACTTTTAAGGAGCATTTTAACGGGAAAATAAAACAAAAACAAATTTGCACAACACAGTGACTTAGTGACACCAAAGATATCCTCCTTCTAAAAAATAGCCTTTTTTTTACAAAAGTCATAAAAATCTACTTAAACCTTGTGGTGTTACAAGCAAATATTAATATTAATAAGAAACTTAAGTTTAAGTTTCGGTCAAATGATGTTGTTACATAAAGAGTGGTACTCCCTGCCCCAACTTCCCTACCTGTTCTTATACAGTTTAAAAGCTAGTTACTGGGAGTACCAGTTGCAACAAATTTGATCGAAAACTTGATCTTATTTTTCTCCTTTAGTAGTAATATTTGTAACACAAGGTTTTAAGTGGATTCTTATGACTTTTGTAATAAACGGTATGTCTTTAGATAAAATTTAGCTTAGATGAAATCTAAATCCCATCGGAGAACAATAAATGAATCACAAGTGCAAACGTGAGGGAAAAAAGTATTTGATCCCCTGCTGATTTTGTACGTTTGCCCACTGACAAAAAAAAAATCAGTCTATAAATTTAATGGTAGGCTTATTTTAACAGTGAGAGACAGAAAAATCAAAAATACCCAGAAAAATGTATTTTAAAAAAAGTATAAATTTGATTTGCATTTTAATGAGTGAAATAAGTATTTGACCCCTTTGCAAAACATGATTTAATACTTGGTGGCAAAACCCTTGTTGGTAATCACAGGGGTCAGATATTTCTTGTAGTTGGCCACCAGTTTTGCACATCTCAGGAGGGATTTTGTCCCACTCCTCTTTGCAGATCCTCTCCAAGTCTTTAAGGTTTCAAGGCTGATGTTTTGATAACTCGAACCTTCAGCTCCCTCCACATATTTTCTATGGGATTTAGGTCTGGAAACTAGCTAGGCCACTCCAGGACCTTAATGTGTTTCTTCTTGAACCACTCCTGTGTTGCCTTGGCTGTGTGTTTTGGGTCATTGTCATGATGGAATACCCATCCACGACCCATTTTCAATGCCCTGGCTGTGGGAAGGAGGTTCTCACCCAAGATTTAATGGTACATGGCCCTGTCCTTCGTTCCTTTGATGCTGTAAAGTTGTCCTGTCCCCTTAGCAGAAAAACGCCCCAAAAGCATAATGTTTCCACCTCCATGTTTGATAGTGGGGATGGTGTTCTGGAGGTCGCAGGCAGCATTCCCCCTCCTCTAATCACGGCGAGTTGAGTTGATGTCCACAGCGATTTTGGACCACTGCACTTTCACCCAGTTCTCCTCTGAATCATTCAGATGTTCATTAGCAAACTTCAGATGGGCCTGTACATGTGCGAGCGCTGCAGGATTTCAGTCCTTCACGGCGTAGTGTGTTACCAATTGTTTTCTTGGTGACTATGGTCCCAGCTGCCTTGAGATCATTGACCAGATTCTCCCGAGTAGTTCCGGGCTGATTCCTCACCGTTCTCATGATCATTGAAACTCCACGAGGTGAGATCTTGCATGGAGCCCCATACTGAGGGAGGTTGACAGTTATTTTGTGTTTCTTCCATTTGCGAATAATTGCACCAACAGTTGTCATGCTGTCACCAATCTGCTTGGCGATGGTCTATTAGCCCATTTCAGCCTTGCGTGGGTTTACAATCTTGTCCCTGACATCCTTGGACAGCTCTTTGGTCTTGGCCGTGGTGGAGAGATTGGAATCTGATTGCTTCTGTGAACAGGTGTCTTTTATACAGGTAACAAGCTGAGATTAACGGCACTCCCTTTAAGAGAGTGCTGTTAATCTCAGCTTGTTACCTGTATAGAAGAAATCTGGGAACCAGAAATCTTGCTAATTGATAGGGGATCAAATACTTATTTCACTCATAAAAATGCTAATCAATTTATAACTTTTTTGAAATAAGTTTTTCTGGATATTTTTGTTTTGTTCTGTCTATCCCTGTTGAAATAAACCTACCAATAAAATTTAGACTGATCATTTCTTTGTGGACAAACATACAAAATCAGCAGGGATCAAATACTTTTTTCCCTCACTGTAGCACATCACCCTGGAATGAGGGCAAGAATTCTAGTACCAGAGCTACTGGGTAACAGAAAACTTTTAAAGCATTGCTAATGGAAAATATAAGGTACTGAAGTTTGCCGCCATTTCACGGGCATGTGTAATTTTAAGGTTTGACATGTCGAGTCTTTATTTACTCGGCACAACCTCCATCTTTTTTATTTTACCAAAAAAAAAATGTGTAATTTATTGTGTTTTGTGTTCTTTAAAATTAATTTTAGTGCATTTCTTACTGAAATTAAAGTGGAGCTACATGCCCCAAGATAAGGACTTTGTTCTGACTTTTCTAATCTGCATGTTTGTTTCAGGTCAGGAGGAGAGTGGCAGTATTTCAGGATCCTGGATATTGGTGGCTCCTTTTGGTGGCAAACAGTGTGCCGGTGTCTTGAAAGGGACCGGACGCATGACTAAGGGATGGCCGTGGATAGAGTCATGCTATGCATGACTATCTATTGCATATAAGGTGGGGGGTGGCCCGGGGGCCCCTAATGGACGGGCCGCCACTGATCCTGGATTCTATAAATGCTAGCATATTTTGGAGTTCACAGTCATCCATATAGGGAAATTAATGCTATGACATCTTATGCTCTCATCTGTCTTAATTAACAGAGGGTGCATCTTTGCCATGTGGAAGCTGAGAGTTGGGAGGATGGCACATCTAAAAACACTTATCAGCATGTCTAGCTTTCTATATGCCTAGCTATTCTATTAGTAATATCCTATTCTATGTTTATGGTTTTGATTATTGCAGTAATCTTAACAGTAATATTGTTATATCCCAATTCTTGATTGGCTGAAATCATTTTATGTAACCAAGGAAATTTATGGTCACATCATACACTTTCCTTTTTATAACATCAGCATTGTAATAATACAAACAATAGGTTTTTATTGGCAATCCAGTATAAAACTCCTCTTCTTAGTGGCTTTGTAGTTTAGAAGACCAGATCTGTGAAATGTGTGATCAGTACCTATAAAGAAGGAATAGTCTATACGAGTCACTGAATTAAAGGAAGTAAATGTGTGAGAATCTTCACAAAGCAAGTTTGCAAACTTCAAAATTATTCAGATTAATAGGAGTAAGCTAGAAATAATTAAAATACAATGTAGAAGTGAACTTTACATTTTGACCATAGATACACTTTAAATGTATGCAATATTTAAATCCTTGATTAAATGTGGTTTTAATGGCAGTGTAACATTTTTTTTTTTATTTTTATTTTTTTATTTTTTTTTTAGTTGATCCTGTTAATGTAGCTCCAACCACCTCAACCCGTGTATTCTACATCAGCGTTGGTGTCTGCTGTGCGGTCATTTTCTTAGTGGCCATTATACTGGCTGTATTGCACCTTCACAGCATGAAAAGAGTAGAGCTGGATGACAGGTAGGTCTTTTCTGATAAAATAAAACGTCACAGCGGGTGAGGGCATTAGAGCTATGATATGCATTTCCATACTTGCATGGGTTGCATCCTTTAACCTTTTACATTAGTTGGTCGAATTGGGATCTTCTACAAGGGAATCTAAAATAAGTGCAATGAAAGACTTTTATTGTTACACTTGTGCTACAGGCCAGTAGCATGAGCAACATTCCCTAGTACACATGTGCAGGCAGCTTAGAGCACGATGCACTCTGGTATAGGGGAACAGAATTTCAGTTTTGGAATGGCCTACTAATATACCACAACACAAAAAATCAGACTTGAACCTTTTGTGTCAGTTCCCATCAGGTACTCTGAGAAGGCACATGCATTCATTTGGTAAAACTTCTCTCACAGCATGTTACTGCAACGAATAGATATGAAGTAAACCTAAATGTTTAAGTGCTACAAAACGGGATTTTTTTTTTTTTTTTAAACAAATTTTTTATTACAATTTTGAACAGTTTTTTAGTTCATGCATGCTTAGCAGTGTGGTAAACATCCCCCACTACGTAAAGCGGCGCTCCACCTAAAAGGGGGAAGCTCTGCTTGTTTGCACCCTCCACTGGTACTTTTTGGGGGAGAGGGGGAAGCAAGTACCTGGTTTTGACAGATACCCGATCCCACTTCCGGGTAAGATCTCTGCAGCGATCTCCGAGAGGCTGCGCACTCACCTGCGCAATTTGATTTGTCATGTTTTTTGTTGTTCTGCAGCATAGGGCAGTCCACTCGCATCAGTTTGCTGTCTCCTGTGCATGCTTAGGTGTGAATGCAGCCTTAGTATTACTTTAAGCACTTCTGTAGGCTTGTACATCTTGTGTATTACATTATCTAGAGATTTTTTTTTTTTTTTTTTGTAATAGAGTGCAGCTTTAAATGTTAACTGCTTTCACAGAACAATGAATATATCAGAATGGAATTGGATGTCTTTATTTTTGTAATTGGTGAATTTATATGTAATCTTGGGCACACTAAGATGGATTAACAAAAACTGGAGAGTGCAAAATCTGGTGCAGCTCTGCATAGAAACCAATCAGCTTTTCAGGTCCATTTGTTTGTTTTTTTTAATTAAAATAAACATGTCTGTACTTGCCAGCTTTGTGCAAAACTATTGCACAGAGCAGTTAAAGCGGGGGTCCACCTATCCATCGTTTTTTTTGTTTTTTTTTTTTGTTTTTTTTTTTGTTTTTAGTTCATTCACAAACTTTTCTTCTCAGCATTACATACTCACATATTGTGTGTAATATGTCCGCCTGTGTCAGATTTCGTCGGAAAGAATAACTTATTATTCACTGCAGGCGGTTTCCATCTTCATTGTGGGCATTTGAAGCCCACAAGCATTTATTTCCTGGATGTGGTGAATGCTGTGCTCCCAGCATTCACTGCTCGTTCCCGCACATGCTCAGTGGCATCCTGGGAAGCCTGAGACTAGCTCCCAGGAGTCTGGGAGAGGCTAGAAACACGCCTACTCCCACGGGAGGAGAACCAGGAAGTGCAAAGAAGAATAGAAAAATAAAAAGGTAATTACGGCGATTTAAATTTTTTTAAACGGCATGTCAGCATCTAGGCAAGGAAGAGAATACATACAGATATTGTTCAAAATTTGGGTGGAACCCCGCTTTAAGTATAGACATGTTTGTTATTGCCCCAATCTTCCTCTTCTGGGGTCCGTTGCCATGCTCCTGGCCCCTCCTCTTCGGCTGGTGCCCCCATAGAAAGACGCTTTCCATGGGGGGCACGTGTGCGTGCCCACTTCCATGTCATTTGACATAGACAGCGGGACTTGGCCCCCCCACCGTTTCCAATTTACAGCATTTGGTTGACAGCTGCCCAATGAGGAGGCAGATTGCGGTGGAAGGGGAAGCTGCAGCACAGAAGGTTTTTTACCTTCATGCATGAAGGTGAAAAACCTTAAAGCTGAACTTCAGTCTTTTTTTCATCTTTCCATCTATTAAATCTTCTGCCCTTGTTTTAATTTTGGATAGTAAAACATTTTTTTTTGCCAGTAAATTCCTTATACAGCCCACTTCCTGTTTCTTGTCTGGTAAAATGCCTAGGCTTATGACATCATGCACAGCTCTCTCTCTTGTGAGAGTTTGCCTGGAAGGGAGGGGGGGATGAGTCATAAGAGGGCCAATGAGAACTGCAGAGCTGGAGGTGTGCCTCTGTATGTCTGTGTAAATCCAGGAAGTGAACAGGCAGCAGCTTCAGCTGCCCACAGTTAAAATAATTGCAGCCAGACTCAGTGGAGGGAGATTTCTGCAGTATATTTGGCAAATACAGAATCACAGTATATATAAAATTAATATGCAAAGTGGTTCAGAATGGCAAAGAGGTTTTTATTACAAATTATATGAGCAGACTGCAGTTCTTCTTTAAGGCTTTAGAACCACTTTAATCAATCTGAAGTTAGAAGCTGATTGGCTACCATGCAGAGCTGCACCAGATTTTACGCTCTCCAGTTTTAGTAAATTAACCCTATTGTGTTTACTCAGTTGAGTGCCGGTTCACACTGATGCGAGTTCATGACGAATTTGATGCGTCAAGAACATTCTAAATTCGCATGTCATCCATAAAGTCATTGTTTTCAATGACCGTCGTTCACATACATGCGATAAAAAAAAGGGTCTTGTGCGAGTTTACTGCATTTCGTTGCGACTTTAGCCTCCATAGACATCAATGTAAATCGTTCTGGAATCGCATTGTTGGTTCAGATATGTGCGAATTCCACCACACTACTCTCCACAAAAACCAGGAAATACACAGGAAGTTAACACCTTTTTTTCTTTTTCCATTATGATTCCATTGGCTAGAACATCAATCGCAGCTATGACCAACTCCTGAAATTCACTGTAAAATCGTGTTAAAATCGCGGTAAATTTGCAGTTAAATCGCACCTCACACAGGACCAAAAAACGGAACAAATTCGCAGCAGTGTGAACCGGCACTTACACAGTATTGCGTTTTCATTACAATGCTTCACATGACTGTTGTGTAACACAGTAGCAGGACCCAGTTGAAAATTACTTTTAGATCAGTCTCTACATTTTTTTTTTAAGGAATCCATATAATGAAACAAGGCAAAAAGCAATGGTGTGAAGTAAACCATGGCAAGAAATCAAAAATCTGCTTTCACTAGCTGAGACAGTTGAAAGGCTGCTGTGGTTTACAGCATACCATCAGTTTCTGGGTAAGGCCCCTTTCACAGTGGATCGATCAGGTCCATCTGTCAGTATTTCAGGGGAAACTTGGTCAGACCCTGCATCGTCCTCTATGGAGCGACAGGTGTAAGCAGATACGTGTCCGTTTACATCAGCTTACATTCTATCCGATCTGCTAAAAACAGATGGATGGGGATCTGTACCCCATCAGTCTAGTGTATCTGATTGCATTCGGGTGTAAACACGTGGTCTGTTTTTACATCTATCCACACATAGGGGAGAACGGGCTGTATCTGTGTTCGCTCAGCATAAGCGGAGCAGACACAGACTAGCTATCTGCCTGCTCAGTGGGGCTTAGCGGACAGATTCCCCGCTGAGCAGGCGGGTCCTGGCGGAGTCCGCTCCATATGGAAGGGGCCCTAATGATGATATTTGTATAGAGTAATGTGTCTGTAAAACCTAAACTTTGACTGTGAAATGAGGTCCATATATTCACGTATCACACAGTTATTTGTCATTTGGTATAGTGCAAAAATGTGGATTGTACTTTTTCTTTCTGCAGCATAAGTGACAGCAGCAGCTCCCAGGGACTCTCTCAGCCATCTACACAGACGACACAATACCTGCGAGCAGACACCCCTAACAACGCCACACCTGTCACCAGTAAGAGTTCATTTAGCAATGTACTGGTATTAAATTGTGGTGTTCTCACCAAGCGTGCTTTTCTCCATGTAATCCAGCATTATATTCAGGCACACAAGAAGACCACAATCCAATTTTTCTTTTGGACTTGATCATGAAGTTTGATTTGCTTTACTGAAACTGTCCAGCCAGAAATTTGACTGTAGTAACTTGTTGCATCTGTCTGATATTTAACCACTTGCTGATCGTTCTATATCCGAATGACAGCTACAGCATGGTCGGCTACTTCTGGGAGGGTGTCTATTGACGTCCTGTACACCTGCTTCTCGCGTGCCCCCTACGGTGCGCATCTGGAAGTGTCTGTGATCGCTGGATCCCAGCGCATCACGGATCGGGATAATGGGCTAATCACCACGGCCCTTTACCACCTGATCTCTTCGTCAACAAACCGGCGTCATGTCTGGTTCAGCTCCGCTCCTTTTCTCACACCAATACAGCGAGAGGAGGAAGAGCCAGTGCAGCAGCGGGGAGACAGCTGCATTTGGTGTACCACTTCATTGCCTCATCGGTGCCACTGCAGTGCTCATCGGCGCCCTACGGTTACATCAGTGCACATCAGTGGATTGTCATCAGTGCCACCCTATCAGTGGATTCTCATCAGTTCTCATTAGTGCCATAAAAATGTGTAAAAATAAATTTTTTTTCACATTGGACAAAAAATTGTGGAAAAACAATTACATGTTCAAAAGACTCATTATGCCTCATAGAAAATTCATTGGGGTGTTTGCTTTCTAAAATAGGGTAATTTTGTGAGCGTTTCCATTGTCCTGGTGGTCTAGGGCCTTCAAAAGTGTAATAGGTAGTCAAGAAATTAGATGTGTATTTTATGTCCCTAGAACACCTAATGGTGCTCCTTGCATGTTGGACCTCTCTATGTAGCCAGGCTGTGTCAAAGTCTCACATGTGGTATCGCTGTACTCAGGAGGAGTAGCGGAATGTGTTTTGGGGTGCAATTTCAAGTATGCCTATGCCTTGTGAGAGAAATAAGATGGGCCATCAGTACACCAGGTGTGATCAATTTTCAATGATTGGGACCAAAGCTTGTAGACTTTGACTTTCACAAAAACCAGAGATATGTAGCGGTATAACTTGTGGTCAAAATTTATGTAGAAAAATTACTAATATGCAAAATTGTATAACAGTGACAGAGAATTTTTTTTTTTTACTTTACAAAATTTTCGTTCTTTTTTTCTTTTTTTTAACACAATAAATAAATACCACCAAAAGAAAGCTCTATTTGTGTGAAAGGGGACAACAATTTTATATGGGTATAGTGTTGCATAAATGAGTAATTGTCATTCAAAGTGTGAGAGCACTGAAAGCTGAAAATTGGTCTGATTAGGAAGGGGGTTTAAGTGCCCAGTGGGCAAGTGAGTAAAATAAACCCAAGTCAGCAGAAAGAGAGCTCCCTGCTGTGCTTCAGACCCTCTCATATTTTTTGTCGATTGGACTAACTAAAGGTCTCGTCTGGACTTCTGAAAGAAAAACCCTGTATTGGTACTCGCCCGAATGCTACCGAAACCGATACTTTGTGGTTCAATTTGCATCAATACATAAAGGGCGCACATTGCACTGCACAGAATCACAAGCTATTTGAACAGGAATGCAGTGCGATTCCTGTCCAAATTGCACGCCATTTCCATATATATATATATATATATATATATATATATATATATATATATATATATATATATATATATATATATATATATGTAAGTGTGGATAGATATATCTATTTATATTGTGTGTATGTGTATATATTATATAGATATTAATATGGATTGAAGCACCATCTAGTGGCCATTTTAAAAAAAAGTTAGAACTCGCAGTGCATAGCTGGCCACATGAAAAATAATCTACATAGGTGTCCCGGTTTGCCAGTGATAGCAAATCAGGGCCGCGGGAGGAGATGTAGAGGCGTTTCGCCCCCCAGCTGATACGACTTTCGCCCTATACCCATGGGGTCCTAGAACTCCCCCAGCCCCCCCCCCCCGAGCATCTCCAGCGGCCCTGATTTGTTACCATTGGTGGTCCAGGACGCCTATGTAGATTATTTTGCATGTAGCAAGATATGTACTGTGAGTTCTTTTTAACTGCCCACTAAATGGCGCTTTCATCCCTTTACACACGAGCAGTGGGGGAAATGCAATTCGGACAGGAATCGCACCGCAAAGCATCGGTACTCCGTATTGGCAAGTATTTGACCAAAGTATCAATACTCGTACTAGCCAATAAAAAAACTGTATTGGTGCAACCCTACTTTAAAATTACAATATCAGAAGCCACTCGCCTCTTCTAAAAAGTAATTCCAATATTCACAATGATGTTAAGGGCTCATCCCCACTAAAGTGATCAGTTGCAGTGCATTAACACATCTTATGGCATGTGTTTAATATATGAATTGTTCTGGGCGTTAACCTGTAAATCGGCACTGGGGCATAAAGCGGAACTAAACTTTCAGTTAACGTGGACTATTTTTTAATCCTGAAGCTGCTAGCATTAGTAAATGGATATGAAGGAATAATATATTTGAATTGTTTAAAAATAAATTCAGTTGCTCTCTGGTTTCTGGCCTAGACCAAAATGATATTGTATATCCTTGGAGTCTTTAGGCCCATTTTCTTTTTTTTTCTTTCTTTTTTTTTTTTTTTTCTTTCCATTTGAGGGAGGAGAGGAGGGATTTTCTCAGTTAAGCACACCAGCCTGCCTGAGCCAAGGGCAGATGGATTCCATGAGGTAAATGTTACATGAATCATCTGCTCTTACTCAAGTTGGTTGTGGCTAGATATGCTAGGGGGTGTTTTTCAAAGTGACTTTTTAGCAAAGTAAAGCATAGAGTCATGGATGGATGAGTTTGTGTTGAGTATTAAAAATTAATTATAAAGTGTTTTCAGTTTGTGCTGCTCGGATACAGTTTAGTTTTACATAAACCACTTCAGCTCCGGAAGATTTAAACCCCCCCTCATGACCAGGCCGTTTTTTGCGATATTGCACAGCGTTACTTTAACTGACAATTGCGACGCTGTACCCAAATAAAATTTGTCCTTTTTCCCCAAAAATTGAGCTTTCTTGTGGTGGTAATCCAATACAAAAATTAAACTCTAATTTATTCATCAATTTAGGCCAAAATGTATTCTGCTACATGTTTTTGGTAAAAGACAAAACCCAACAAGCGTATATTGATTGGCGACCTATAGCTGAACTGCGATATTGCGAGGGGACAAATCGGACTTCTGACACTTTTTCGGGAACCAGTGTCACCAATACAGTAATTAGTGTTAAAAATATGCACTGTCACTGTACTAATGACACTGCCAGGAAAGGGGTTCACATCTAGGGTGATCAAGGGGTTAAATGTGTGGCCAACATGTTACTGCATGGGGTGTTTTTAGTAAGCAATGTGCTGTTTTTTTACTTCCTGCTTTGCGGGGAAAAAAAACAGCACGTTGCTGTCAGAAGAGAGCCCTGTGTTTGTTTACCTACACGGGGCTCTCTTCGGTAATGTCCAGAGACAATCGGCGGATGAAATCGACTAATCAGCGGCCGCCACCCGCTGATCGTTTGGTGCTCCAGCCAGTCCCAGCACAGCCTGGGAGGTGGGAGCACGCTGTCTACCCCAGCGTGCAGATCACGTACTAGGTACGTGATCCAGCGCAGAGCGTTCGCACTGACGCAGTATATCTATGGTGGGCGATCCTTTTTTTTTTTTTTTCTCTTCTGATTCTTGACCATAGGGCTTTTATAGTGCTACCTCCAGGAGGAGGACACTAGGCAGAAAAGAACATAGCACTGTCCTATGCGTAAGAATGAGCCGAACACCCCCCGGTTTGGTTCACACTAGAACTTGCGAACAGGCAAAACATTCGGACGAATACACGAACCCCATTAAAGTCTATGGGACACAAACATGGAAAAACCAAAAGTGCCCATTTTAAAGGCTTATATGCAAATTATTGTCATAAAAAGTGTTTGGGGACCCGGGTCCTGCCCCAGGGGACATGTATATATGCAAAAAAAAGTTTTAAACATTTTTTTCAGGAGCAGTGATTTTTAATAATGCTTAAAGTGAAACAAAAATGTAATTTCTTTAAATATCGTGCCTGGGGGGTGTTCATAGTATGCCTGTAAAGTGGCGCAGGTTTCCCGTGTTTAGAACAGTACCACAGCAAAATGACATTTCTAAAGGAAAAAAAGTCATTTAAAACTGATTGCGGCTATAATGAATTGTCTGGTCTCGGCAATATAGATAAAACTCATTGAAAAAAAACGGCATGGGGTACCCCCCCCCCCAGGACCTTTGGGTCTGGTATGAATATTAGGGGAACCCCAAACCAAACATGTAAAAAAAAAAAAAAAATTGTGCGGAGGTCCCCCCAAAATCCGCACCAGGCCTTTTAGGTCTGGTATGGATATTAAGGGGAACCCTGCGCCAAATTTTGGGGAGGATGCTTTGGGGTACCCAAAACACCTTGTCCCCATGTTGATGGGGACAAGGTCCTCATCTGCACAACTTATCTGAATCTGGATGCCCCCAGATCCTGGCCTCTCCCCCCCCCCCCCCCCCCCCATGTGAATTGGTAGGGGTATCAAAGTGTCAAAAATAGTAAAAAAAGGCAGAAACTTTGGGACAAGTCCTTTATTAAAAAGAATAAAAATGTCACGTGATGCAGATCCATCTCACTCCGCCCAACGGACTGAAAAAAGAAGAGAAAAAAAAAAAAGCCACAACAGCTTCGCCTCATCACTTTGCGAGAGCCTCCCATAAAGGTGGAGCTGTTGCGGCTTTTTCTTTTTTCGTCACGTCTGGCGGCGTGAGATGGCTCTACATCGCGGGACAATTTTTATTTTTTAATAAAGGACTTGTCCCAAAGTGTCTCCTGTCTTTTTTACTATTTTTGTCACTTTTTAATTTTTTTTTGTGAAATGGTAGGGGTACAATGGTACCAGTTACCAATTCACATAGGGCGGGAGGCCGGGATCTGGGGGTCCCCTTGTTAAAGGGAGCTTCCAGATTCCGATAAGCCCGCAGACCCCACAACCAACGGGCAAGGATTGTGGGCATGAGGCCCTTGTTCCTATCAACATGGGGACAAGGTGCTTTGGGTACCCCAAAACATCCTCCCCATATTGAGGGCATGGGGCCTGGTACAGTTCAGGGGGGGGGGGGCGCTCTCGTCCTGTGGCCTGCCAGGTTGCGTGCGCGGATAAGGGTCTGGTGTGGATTTTGAGGGGTACCCTACGCTATTTTTTTTTTTTGGTTCGGGGTTCCCCTTAATATCCATGCCATTTTTCAATGAGTTGTATCTATATTGCCGAGACCCGACAATTCTTTACAACCGGGATCAGTTTTAAATTACTTTTTTTCCTTTAGAAATGTTATTTTGCTTTTGATACTGATTTAAACATGGAAAAACAGCGCCACTTTACAGGCATACTATGGACACCCCCCAGGCACGATATTTAAAGGAATATTTCATTTTTTTTGTTTCACTTTAAGCATTATTAAAATCACTGCTCCTGAAAAAACGTCCATTTTTAAAAACGTTTTTAGCATTGATCAATGTCCCCTGGGGCAGGACCCAGGTCCCCAAACACTTTTTATGACAATAACTTGCATATAAGCCTTTAAAATTGGCACTTTTGGTTTTTCATGTTATTGTCCCATAGACTTTAACGGGGTTCCGAGGCTTTCGAATTTGCCGCGAACACCGCATAATGTTCGTCAAACATCCGAACAACCAAAGTTCGGCCCGAACGTTTGCCCATCCCTATCTATGAGCAGTCACCTCTGGTATAAAACCCTCTCTCTGCTATAGGCAATCCAGTTCTTCTCCCTAGTGTTTAGGAATAAGGACCTGGCTCCCTGCTGGGACCTGTGGTTCCTTGGCTTTTTCCTTTTTTTTTTGTTTTTTTTTTGTTTTTTTCCTGCAGAGATCTTGTATCAACAGCTGGACAGAGTGTATGGTTAGATCCCATGATCTCCCCGGTTTTTGCCAACTCACGTGCAGACCTTTAGCTAGGTCGCCTGTGACCGCTCCTTCCTGGACAGGGGAAGCCTGCGAGTTAAACTCCTTGTGGGGACACACATGACTTGATGCTGGAGTCTGTGTCAGTTACCCTAGCCACCATTTTGGTGGAAAGGTGTACCTGTCATGGGAGCCTTACCTGCACACTCCACTTGACTGATAAGTAGATGGAACCAACCCTGCCTCCCCAAACATGGTGTGGGCGGTATTGAAGGCTCACACATTTACCTCTGAAGATATACCATCACACCTGGCAGGCTTAGATTACCTGGTGCGAGCCTCTGGGTGTCCATCCATGCTTCTTAGTAGCTCGGGTTTCCTTTTTTTTTTTCAGCGGGGCTATTACTCATAGCCCGAATATCGGCTGGTTTAACAGAAACTGGCAGGCCAGTGTGTACAGCAGCCTGTCTGGCTTCTGACGAACGGGCATGCTGGAAAATCAGCAGTCCATTGGCATCCAGTCAGCGCTTGCAGTCAATGGCTGCAAGCGCTGACTGGTGTGTTGTGTGGGAGCCAGTACCCCTGTCAGAACACCATAGCACAGCGCTCATAAATGGTTCACGGAAAGGCCTGGTAGCCTCCTCTGCCACTGTTTTCTGTTAGATCCAGCAGACGATTGTTCAGGAATGCGCTATTAAGGGGCAGGCTTCTCCTTTCCCTGTTACCGCACACTCCACCAGGGCTGTTGGTGCCTCCTGAGCTTTCCGACATGAGGTGTCGTTTTTGCCCCTTTAGTGTTTATTTGGGTGTTTAGCCTTTTTGCCTCGTTGCTTCAGCTGTTTTTTCTTTGCCCACCCCTCGTTGAGGCACTACTTTTGGACATCCCTGTGGTCAAGAATCAGAAAAGTTGTGTCTGTCAATGAATGTAAGAGATAGCTGGATTTTTTTTTTGCCGTAAAATCTTTCTCTCAGTTAATTTAACAGACACAGCACCCACCCCTCTATTGAAGTTTATGCTTCTGTCACTGCTTTATAACTAATTGGATTGCCTATAGAGGATAGGGGTTTTATACCAGCTACAACTGCCCATAGGCAGTGCTTTGTTCTTTTCTGCCTAGTGTCCTATTCCTGTAGAAGGCATTTAAAACCTTATGGTCAGGAATCAAAGAGCTGCGTCCATCGGTGAACTCCTAGAAAGGGATTTTACGGTGAGTAACATATACAAGTTTTTTTTTAATTATTCCTGTACAAGAAACCATTGTTTGTCGATGAGGTTTGAACTCTCTGGTTGGACATTGCAATGGATCCTTATGTAGGCATGCTATAAGAGAGAAGTAGAGAACATGGAACCCCCTGCCCAAGAACATCGGTGCATCCTCCGCTTATCTGCTTCCTCCCCCCTCTGGTGCCACTTTTCCTTTCGGGGGGGGGGGGGGGGGGGCAGGAAACAGCACCACGCCTCGGAAGTTTGGCCCCCTCCTCCCCTGCCGGGCCAGTTAGAAAGCACAGTGTGCTTCATGCATGTGCATTAGGGAACCAGCTGTGAAGCCGAAAAAGCTGGTTTCCCTTAGTGGAGATGGCGACGGCAGCAACCGATAGCCAATCTGAAAATCGGCTGGGGTACCGACATTGTGGGCTTCCTGGACAGGTAAGTGTCCATATATTAAAAGTAAGCAGCTGCAGTATTTTGTAGCTGCTGACTTTTTACATTTTTTTTTTTCCCTCCAGGCAGAACCCCTCTTTAAGTCAATGCCATGAAATGAGTCGAAAGGGATTAAAATTGTGGCCAAAGATGACTTCCTGAATCCCTGTAGAAGCTAGGAATCACTGGATTTGTAGCTTACACAGGGTCTTCGACTCCCCATACCACAGTTCTGACTGCCTCTGCTCTTAGTCATATGCTTCTTCATACCTAAAGGTTTTGGCCTTTTCATTTTCGTACCTGGTGTTGAAAAGCACACCCAGGGAGTAAAGGAGAGGTTGCGGATAGAGATAAAGAGAGATAACTAAGCTGATAACCTGTCATTGAAGTGTATGGGCTTGGCGACCACAGTTAATCGCTCACACCTGTTAACAACAGCAGCAGGAATCTATAGATTCCTGACAATTTTTGCACCGTGGCAAAACGCCCGCGTGAAGGTGGCTGTATTAATTCTCCGTGGGCCCACTCTATGTAGGAACGTGGCCACCCTTTCTTGTTTGTTCCAAAAATTGATTAGGGACTTTGGGCTAAGGAAATTTGTAGTGTACATAGAGCAGTGCATGTGACCACAGCTGATGTAAACTGCTGTTCCAACAAAAAAGTGAAGGGGAGGAGAGGTTTGGGAGCTCATGAAGAGCATTACAAGGCAGCAGAAACATGCATGCCTTCATGAAGGATTACAGGGCAATTAAGGAGTGGCTGTGTTTGGAATAATAGTTGTGTTTTTTTGGCATAAGGAAGGGTAATATCAATTTAGGGGGGTCAGAAGGCTGCAGTGCTTCCTGTTGGAAATGGCCATCTTTAGCATTTAATTCTCCCAGCATTTGTGTGCAAAACTAAACCTTTATACTGATAATTTAGCTGACTTACTCCTGACCTAAGTGACGTTGGTAACTTATAAACTCTTATTGGCGGGGGAGACTGATGTGATTGATTCCATCCTATATGTCTGTAAGCTGCTAAGCCCATGCTTATTCCAGGTCATTTACTAGCTAGTGAAATAATTGTGATTAAGATGAGGGTAATGTACCTGAAGGATGCAACCTTAAGTTGGCAAAGGCCACGCCCTTTTTTTTCTGTTATGACCAGGTTCCTTCTAAAGGGTAGATGTTGATAAAAATTCCGATGGCACCTGCGCTTAATATCGTAATGTACTCCTGCTAAACCCAGCAGCTGCTCTATGTGCACCTAAAGTTGTAAACCTAACTTGTGTGCAAAATTATACAATAGTTATTCTAGAGTGCAGTGCGCCCAAAAAATGTGATTTAAAATATTATATCACTGTCCAATAAATTGCTTCAGTTGTCCATGCAAGTAAATGACTCCAAAAACTATATTGAGTGAACACTGCTTAAGTGAACACTTCTGGAGCAAAGTTTTTGGTGTGATTTCACTTGGACAATTGAAGCAATTTTATTTATATAATAATTTGAAACGTTAATGGTAGTATTATCGAAGCACACTGCACTTTGGGATAACTATTGTATAATTTTACACTTAAGTCAAGTTTACACATTTTGTCATTTCGCACTTTAGCACATTTAGGTAGCTCTTCTCTTTTTTTTTTTTTTTTTTTTTTTTTTTTGATTTTAAAAGATGGATGTCTTACACAAATATAGTTTATTAGCGTTTATATTGCTGCCACCAGGTGGCGATCAAGACTAACATATATACTCAGCATCTTCCTGCCTTACCACAAAGCCAGTGTGCGCTTTTTTGTACAGAGTTCCTTTTTCTTAAATAAAACACATTTTTTAGCTTAAACATCTTATCCTTTACACTGGAAATAGTAAGTCTTGTTTGGGGGGCGGCCTGTTGTGTGTTGGTGCTTCTATGTATCATGCTGGTGTCCAGTTTTGTAGCTCATCCTAAAATGCTATCTTTTTTGAGTGAACTTGACTGGCTACAGCTGTGTATTTTTTAACCTTGGTGGGGGACCTTTGAGAAATGTCTGGCCATAAAATAGTTTGCAAGTTGTATTGGTTAAAACCTGTTAAGGCTACTGAAATATACAGTTTGTAAGCAGTAAGGAGGTTAAAATGTTGCGATGAGGAGGATACAGCTATATACAGATGCTCAAACAGTAAATCAGGATGAAGGTGAACTAAAGTTTATAAAGTCTTCATGTATTCTCACTGAATCTCTGGAATCATAAAATGTGTATCCATTGTTCTAAGCATTGGATGGGCACTAAATAGAATTTGCAAGGTTAGTCCATTTTGTTCTTGTGCTATGTATGAGCTTCTCATATGAAAATGTTGGACGTTTTGGTCTTTGAAAACCCAAGGTTATTTTGGTGACCATTCATCATAAAATTTGGTGAATAATCTGATTTAGGCCCCTTGAGGGATCACAATGTTCTCCTCCCCATCTGGATATCAGTTTCTTGACAACTCATGGTCAATTTACCGAGGACACTGACATAATGTGTTTCCTCTCTGGAAGGACAATCAGTTTTGTGGGTTAATATCTAACTAATAATTGTGAAAGCCTGACATTGCAAAATATATTTGTTCTGTAATGAGTTTGTTGGCATATAACTGAGAAGAAAATAAAGTACGTTTAGGCCCAGTTCACACTGGTGCGACATACGCTCTGACTTTGTGAGCACATGTCATATGATGTGTATAAATCAATGGTTTCCTATGAGAGCCCTCTTGACTGATCCGACACAAGTTGGTTCGACATTGAAAAAAGTTCCTGGACTACTTTGGTCCGACGATTTCAGCCCATTGACTTGAATATAAGTCGCATCCAAGTCGGATCATCATCTTAACTGATCTGACTTGTGGCATGCGACTTGTGCTCTGAGCATCTTCAAGGGGAAACCAAAGCCAAAAAAAGAGACCTTCCTGTCTGGTATGGATTTTAAAGGGAACTCCCACAGCAAAACTGAAGAAAGAAAAAAAAAAAAAAAAGTATGGGGTCTCACCCTAATCCACAGAGCCCAGCCGGTCAGGAGGGTTGGGGGGGTGGCTGAGAACGAGCAAAAGCCCCCCCTCATGGGTGGGTGCTTTGGGGCAGAGGGGACTCTGCGCCCCCCACCCTGAAGCACCTTGTCCGCATGTTGATGGGGACAGTGGCCTCTAAACGCAACTCTTAAAATACTGACCTAAACACCTGATGTGCATGGCCTCATAGGCTAACATAGAACTGCATTTAGAGGCAGAAAGAGAAAATGATTTATGCCCGTAAAATCAGCAGTTTTTATGCCCATGTGCATGAGGCCATAAAGGGCTTATAAGCCCAAAGCAGCTATTTCAGTTTTGGGTAATGTTAGTGGGTTAGATTCTTAGCTGCCTGATGTCTGAGGATTTTGTGCGATTTTATCTAGCATATAAAGCAAAGGCAGGTATGAGACTAGCTTGCATTGTATTCTGGGGGTATTGGCTAATTCAGTCTGTCATTTTCCATCTAAAACCTAAAATATCTGTTTTTGTGTGGATTTTCAATCTATATATTTTACAGAACTCTCTACTCCAGCTATTTGCTCGGGGTGCTGTAGCTTCCTGACTTTTCTTCTGCCACTTAGATTTGAAGTTCAGTGAGGTGTAAGTCTGTGACAGTCCTTGCTTCTGCAGTACTTTCCTGTTGAGAGTGTACAGGTAGAATACAACTAGTAAAACTTCTGCCCCAGTATTCCTTTAATTAAACATCTGTGTGTGAAACATGTGAGATCTCTATTCCTGATGTACCCTGTAATGCTTGTTTTCATGAATTAACAAAGAAGGCTTGAACTTTTGGAGCGCCTTCATCCTTTGCTATTTGTAGGCATCGGTTAGGGGTGGTGAGATGAGTGTTGTATTTTCTGCTTGAATAGTGCTTCCTGGGATTATGAATTTTGAGAATAGGGTTAATCCACAATTGCTACCTTGTATAAATCATACTTTTGTAGCTACGTGTTACATGTTTTGTTAAAAACTGCCAAACAAACTTCTGGGTCTGTATTTCTGATTTTAGCATTAGATCACTATATACATATACACCAACACTGACACCCCCTATGTATGATTGTATCTCCTCTGTTTATCTAGAATGCACACGGACGGTTAGTTCTGATGTTTTAGGGCCTTTGCTAATGTCTTTATGTAACTTGCACATAGATGCTTAAAGCAGAGCTCCAGGTTCCACCGCCAACCCCCCCCCCCCCCCCCCCCCCCGCATTTACCTGTCCCATACCTCCCAACATTTTGAGATGGGAATGAGGGATATCTAATGTATGTAAGCATAGGACACGCCCCCTGCCACGCCCCCTTAAAGGAGAATTAACCACAAAAAAAATTCATTAAATCCACAAGGAATTTTTTTTTTTTACCACTACTGTTCCTTTATATTGGCTTTTAAAATGTAAAAATGCAGCAATTTAGAATCAGATGAAAGGTTTTGCACTGGGGAACACTTTATGAAAGATAAAAAGTGCATTTTATATACAACTATATAGATCAGACCAAAATGAGGGACAGAGGGACATTGCTCCAAATCAGGGACAGTCCCTCAAAATCAGGGACGGTTGGGTGCTATGCTGTCCAGGCATCCAGCGGTGTTCTCACCCAAGCTGATTCTTCAATCGGCTAACAGGTGCTGATGCTGCCATCCTGACTGAGTAAAACCGGCCTTGCGGCTTCACAGCCGGTTTCCTACTGCACATGTGCAAAGCTTGCTGTGATTGGGCCCAGAAAGCTAAGGGGGGGGGATTCGAACTGAGCTGCAAGTGGGAGCGGCTACCTGTCAAAACAAGGTACGCTCTTCTCCCTCACCTCTAAAAGGTGCCAAACAAGCAGAGGAGGGGGAGGCAGACCAGTGAAGCTCCCCTTTTTGGCTGGAGCTCTGCTTAATCTCAAACATATGCAGAGGGTAAAAATTCAAATTAAAGCAACAGAAATATATTAATGTTACCATTTAGATGCCCTGCCTTTTAATCAGAGCACATGTTGTCGACCCCCCCCCAGAAAAAAAAATTAAGTCAGCCGCTACAAATACTGTCCAGAGATCCTGCGATCCACTCACCGGAGCAGATTCTTCTATCGGCTTCGGGTGCAGGTGCTGGCATCTCTCGTAAGGGAAACAGGCTTCACAGCCTGTTTCCTACTGTGCTTGCACAAGTCGCGCTCTGCTTTGTGAATGATCCCATAGTCTTCTGGCACCTGTGACGTGTCCGAGAAGACTGCGGGGTAAGGAGGGGGCCCGAACTTTCAGCTCATTTTGCCGCAGCGATCTGAGCCGGGTGTGGAGCGGGTACCTGTTAAATGTGACAGTGGAGGGCGCAAACAAGCGGAGCTTCTCCTTTTGGCCGGAGCTCCACTTTAAGCAACTACTAATGTGATTTTGAATGAAATTGCACTTACTGTTAAAAAAAAAAAAAAAAAGAAAAGAAAAACGTCATCTCTCTTCAGAGAATCTTCCCCTGTCCCCAGGCTCTTAGAGGTATATTTTAAAGCCACAACATCACTTCCTGTTACGGTTTTCACTGCTTCTTTAAAACTACAAATCCCATTATTCCCTGGGATTTGGAGTTTGAATGAGTGGCAATGTAGGCAGGACTGTGGGCATGTTTTGGAATGGATCAGACTCCTGTCCTACTTATGCTGCACAGTGGGCAGAGATGATCGGAAGTCTGAGACTCTGATTTGCCACTGCAGGAAGTGGTGATGTAGTCACATCACCACCCACTCTACTGAGAATTACAGTGGGGAATTTACAAGACTGGTTGCCAGGGGAATATAGGACACAGCAACCACAGATCTTTTGAACGGGATATAAGGGGAACAAAGGACTAGTCCTTAACAGAATAAAGAAATTTCTGAATAGCAAGGGGACTGTGTATATGTGTATGTATGTATGTACAGTGGGGCAAAAAAAGTATTTAGTCAGCCACCAATTGTGCAAGTTCTCCCACTTAAAAAGATGAGAGAGGCCTGTAATTGTCATCATAGGTATACCTCAACTATGAGAGACAAAATGTGGAAACAAATCCAGACAATCACATTGTCTGATTTGGAAAGAATTTATTTGCAAATTATGGTGGAAAAAAAGTATTTTGTCAATATCAAAAGTTCATCTCAATACTTTGTTATATATCCTTTGTTGGCAATGACAGAGGTCAAACGTTTTCTGTATGTCTTCACAAGGTTGTCACACACACTGTTGCTGGTATGGTGGCCCATTCCTCCATGCAGATCTCCTCTAGAGCAGTGATGTTTTGGGCTGTTGCTGGGCAACACGGACTTTCAACTCCCTCCAAAGGTTTCTATGGGGTTGAGATCTGGAGACTGGCTAGGCCACTCCAGGACCTTGAAATGCTTCTTACGAAGCCACTCTTTCGTTGCCCAGGTGGTGTGTTTGGGATCATTGTCATGCTGAAAGACCCAGCCACGTTTCATCTTCAATGCCCTTGCTGATGGGAGGAGGTTTGCACTCAAAATCTCACGATACATGACCCCATTCATTCTTTCATGTACACGGATCAGTCGTCCTGTTCCCTTTGCAGAGAAACAGCCCCAAAGCATGATGTTGCCACCCCCATTCTTCACAGTAGGTATGGTGTTCTTTGGTTGCAACTCAATATTCTCTCTCCTCCAACACGACGAGTTGTGTTTCTACCAAACAGTTCTACTTTGGTTTCATCTGACTATATGACATTCTTCCAATCTTCATCTGGATCATCCAAATGCTCTCTAGCAAACCTCAGACGGGCCCGAACATGTACTGGCTTAAGCAGGGGGACAAGTCTGGCACTGCAGGATCTGAGTCCCTGGCAGCGTAGTGTGTTACTGATGGTAGCCTTTGTTACGTTGGTCCCGGCTCTCTGCAGGTCATTCACTAGGTCCCCCCGTGTGGTTCTGGGATTTTTGCTCACCGTTGTGATCCTTTTTAACCCCATGGGGTGAGATCTTGCATGGAGCCCCAGATCGAGGGAGATTATCAGTGGTCTTGTATGTCTTCCATTTTCTAATTATTGCTCCCACAGTTGATTTCTTCACACCAAGCTGCTTGCCTTTTGCAGATTCAGTCTTCCCAGCCTGGTGCAGGTCTACAATTTTGTTTCTGGTGTCCTTCGACAGCTCTTGGTCTTCACCATAGTGGAGTTTGGAGTGTGACTGTTTGAGGTTGTGGACAGGTGTCTTTTATACTGATAACAAGTTCATACAGGTGCCATTAATGCAGGTAATGAGTGGAGGACAGAGGAGCCTCTTAAAGAAGAAGATACAGGTCTGTGAGAGCCAGAAATCTTGCTTGTTTGTAGGTGACCAAATACTTATTTTCCACCATAATTTGCAAATAAATTCTTTCAAAAATCAGACAATGTGATTGTCTGGATTTGTTTCCACATTTTGTCTCTCATAGTTGAGGTATACCTATGATGACAATTACAGGCCTCTCTCATTTTTTTAAGTGGGAGAACTTGTACAATTGGTGGCTGACTAAATACTACTTTGCCCCACTGTATATGTATATTATTATTTTTCACATTTTCAGCCTGGTTTTCAGTATTAAGTCTTTTCTGAGATTATATTGATTGCACAAGTTAAATGGTTAATAATGTAGTCATCTACCATGACATTGGCATTAAGCAGTCAAATCTGGGACTCAGTCCAAAAACAAGATTTTGATTTTGCCATATTTTCTTGCTTCGACACAATTCGTGGCCCCGGAAAGCAATGTGAGAACCTACAGAGGGTTGGGTTAGACTCGTCTTTTATTCAAGCACTAAAAGAACCCTGTATGATTTAATGTTTCCCTGATGTGTAACAAGTTTCACCTGGGCATGCTTTTCTTTTGGCTGCTAGTCTTATCACAGTTGATGTTACTGAATTGTTCATTCATTGTTAGGTAACATTTTTTAATCTAGAATGCAGTTTAGGTTACAACTTTAGGTGCAGTTTATTCAGCATGAACTAGTATATTCATGTCTTGTTTAAAGCAGCACTCCAGGATTTTCAAAAAATCCCCCCCCCCCCCACACACAAAACACTAAAAGCTAT
>NC_133327.1:125978757-125981278 GCF_042186555.1 Aquarana catesbeiana
AAAAAAAAAAAACAGTTTTGGGACGATAATTTTCGGCAGCAGAAATTTCGGTGCACCTCTAATATATTAATACTTTTACTTGCCTGCACAGCTGCAGGTCCATACAGACGTGTGTCCTTTCATTCATATGGTATGCTTGCATGCAGCTCAGCACCACGACAGAAAGGTAAAAAAAAAGGCCCCTCATACTGTGCAGGCTGAGCTTCCGTGTGAATGAGCCCTTAAGCCGGTGATAGATGTTGGATTCTCTGCATGGTTCAGCAGGGACCGACTGAGATTTTAACCATCTATTGGCAGGCTGATTGTGTACCCAAAATCGATCCATCGATTGACTTGGGTGCAACCAGTGTGTCAGATTTTTACATGTGATTATTGCCAGTGGTGATAGCCGCTAGCAATAATCACTGTGTTCTCCAGGAAATCTCCGTGCTACTCAATCCAGATAGAGTAACTGCAAAACATTGGCTGGTTGGATTGCACTTACTGTATATCACAAATTTCCCTAATATAACTTGTGTCTGTGCCCACTCCTATAATACGTAAAGGTGTTCTCTCTTGAACTCCTGATTAATGTGATACCTGTAATTCATTTATTTATTCATTCATATACATATATAAAAATATAATAATTGGCAATTTAAGGGACGACAACACCTTTTATGTCTAGGAGTGGGCACAGACGCATGCTATCGTAGGGAAATTTCACAACTACAATTTGTGATATATATGAAGTGTAAGAGAGATATGAGTGTCCCTGAGAGAGAGAGAGAAAAATACAGAATTGATTCAGCTAGCCAGTATGTATGTATGCTAATCTAAAGGTTTTTTTTTCTGTGGACCCTCTAGAGTTCAATAGAAAGATTTACTGATATGGTCTTTACAGCTGATATAGATGCTTATTGGGCAAATTTCTAGGCCCTAGGGGGTTATAAGGACTGTTGTATTGATATAGCCATTAGCATATTTTCTGGGTAACCGTGTACTTGTTACCAATTGTAAAATGTTTCTAGAAGTCCATTTGAATTGTTAACCATATATTTGCTTTTTGTATGGAAATAACTGTTACAACCTGGGTATTCATATTGTTTTGTTTGGCTCCGTTGGCTCCTCAGGTTATCCAACACTGCGGATCGAGAAGAACGACCTGAAAAGTGTTACTCTTCAAGAGGCAAAAGCCAAGGTCAAGGACATTGCTATTTCCCGAGAGAGAGTGACACTCAAAGATGTCCTTCAAGAAGGTATGCAAATGCTTTGATAAAGTTTTGTAATGGTGACACTTTTGTATTGCTTTAACCACTTAATGTCTATAGAATAGATTTAAAATGTCCTGGTTAAAACAAGCTTATGGCTGCAGTCATGGGCTTAGTATCATTTAACCCTCCTGGCGGTAGGATTATTTCGGATTTTAGGTGCTGAAAGCGGTACAATTATTTTGCATGGAAATTCGGCGTTTTATATTGTAGGTCTGTAATTCTTAACAATAACACACTTAAATCTGTCCAAACAAGAGTCTAGTAGATATCCCGGGTATGATAAAGTTTGAAACACAAAAACATAAATTATAATATAAATAAAAATAAATAATTAAAAAAAAAAAAAAAAAAAAAATTAATAATAAAATAAATTTCCCCACAATTCACTATCGCTCAATTCTGCAAGTGTTCTAATTTACTATTGCTGTTTTCTAGTTGGTCTAAAGCCACTTTTGATGTAAAGGGACACTTTTTGGTTGCTATGGACAATCTCCAGCTTCCAGGCAGAAAGAACAGTATATATAACATAAAACTGCATGCAGGGCATAGGACAAGGCACTGGGGACAAAAGGGATGTGAAAAAATTTCATACAGTACTGTAATCTGTAAGATTACAGTACTGTATGTGTTATGATTTTACAATTTTTGAATTTGCCGCCAGGCTCCGCCCCCGTGCGTCGCGCCGCTCGCAGGGAACAGAGCCTGGCACGGAGAGGCTTCGGAGGAGGACGGAGCCCGCAGACACAGCGGGGGACATCGCAGGATCCCGGGGACAAGGTAAGTAAAGCCACACCAGGATCCTGCTATGTAATCCCGAGTGTGGCTCGGGATTACCGCTAATGGTCCTGAATTTTAACCCCAAGCCACACTCGGGAAAACCGCCAGGGAGGCTACGCCTAGTACACAGGTTGTGTTTTTTGTTTTTGTTTTTTTTTATTTTCATTTAACCCAGTGCTGTGGGGGAAAAAAAAACCTGAGAGGACATCATACTAACTATGCAATGTTAGCGTGGCAATTTCCCCTGCTAAGCTATTGTGTGTTGACAGGGGGACTGCCCCCCCCCCCCCCCCCCCCCAAGATCCCATTGATCAGCGCTCACAGCCAATGGCTGCCAGAGCTGATTGACTACTGGTCAGATGTTGTTTTTCCAGCATATCCCTTTGACAAAAGCCGGTCATTGAACTAACTTTTGTTAGGTAGTTTTACACACTGTCCAAATGTCGGCTGATACCCAGCATTATTTACAGCTGGTGATCAGTAATGGTGGT